>NC_134357.1:516033023-516035523 GCF_048569485.1 Anomaloglossus baeobatrachus
GCCCAGATTCAGCCAAATGCTGCAAAGTTGATCGGACGGCGCTTCATAGTACAGATGGACAATGACCCCAAGCATACAGCCAAAGCTACCCAGGAGTTCATGAGTGCAAAAAAGTGGAACATTCTGCAATGGCCAAGTCAATCACCAAATCTTAACCCAATTGAGCATGCATTTCACTTGCTCAAATCCAGACTTAAGACGGAAAGACCCACAAACAAGCAAGACCTGAAGGCTGCGGCTGTAAAGGCCTGGCAAAGCATTAAGAAGGAGGAAACCCAGCGTTTGGTGATGTCCATGGGTTCCAGACTTAAGGCAGTGATTGCCTCCAAAGGATTCGCAACAAAATATTGAAAATAAAAATATTTTGTTTGGGTTTGGTTTGTTTGTCCAATTACTTTTGACCTCCTAAAATGTGGAGTGTTTGTAAAGAAATGTGTACAATTCCTACAATTTCTATCAGATATTTTTGTTCAAACCTTCAAATTAAACGTTACAATCTGCACTTGAATTCTGTTATAGAGGTTTCATTTCAAATCCAATGTGGTGGCATGCAGAGCCCAACTCGCGAAAATTGTGTCACTGTCCAAATATTTCTGGACCTAACTGTATATATCTATATATATAATTGCCTTATTCTGTCTGTCTGTCTGTCATGCTCCAAAATTGTGTCACCGTGACATGTCCTTACGGTGACACAAAGCTGATTGGCCGCTGGGTTCGCCATGGCCCCGCCCCCCCACACGGATTGGCCTCTCGCCCCGGCTGCGCCCCCACACGGATTGGCCAGCCGCTCGCCCAGGCTCTGCCCCCCCCACAGATTGGCCTCTCGCCCCGGCACCCTGCAGGCATTGGCAACTCGCCCACGCCACGCCCCGCCCCCCTCACGCAATAGACGTTAGCTCTCGCCGCCCCCCCCCCCCCCCCCCGCATTGCCCGAACTGACACGGAGCCACGAATCCCAGGTGAGTACTGTACTCCCCCCCCCTTTCCCCCCTCACCAACGGGAGCCCACATCAGCGTACGCCGCCGCCGTATGCTGGTGTTGGCTCCCGTGCGAGCGGGGGATGTGTTGCGCTGGTAACCATGCTTGCATAGTTACCAGTAAATCAAGGTCCTGCAGCGGCGGGACTTCCACACGCACAAACATAACAGCACACACACACGCATACACACACATCAGATCGCACTCACTCTCACAAACACCTCACACACACCTCGCACACACATCGCATCCACACACTCACAGCATCCGGCGATATCGCTTGCTTCTCGGCCTCGATACTGTGCTGTTGTGATCTTCCAGGACCTGACGGAGGATCACATGGCCAGAGGCATGTGGTATGTCCGGATGTTGTGAGTATCAGCGCGTATGTGCGATATCGTCAGTGTCTGTGTGTGTGAGTGGATGCGATCGGGTGTGTGTGAGTGGATGCGATTGGGTGTGTGAGTGTCGGCAGAGGAGCACGGCGTGCTGGAGGAGGCTGGGAGCAGAGAGGCTGATCATGGGGAAGGCTGGGAGGAGAGAGGCTGATGATGGGGGAGGCTGGGAGGAGAGAGGCTGATGATGGGGGAGGCTGGGAGGGGGAGGCTGATGCTGGTGGAGGCTGATGCTTGGGGAGGCTGATGCTGGGGGAGGCTGGAAGGAGAGAAGCTAATGCTGGTGGAGGCTGATGCTTGGGGAGGCTGATGCTGGGGGAGACTGGGAGGGGAAGGCTGATGCTGAGGGAGGCTGGGAGGAAGGAGGCTGGGAGGAGAGAGGCTGATCCTGGGGAAGGCTGGGAACGGGAGGGCTGATGCTGATGGAGGCTGGAAGGAGTGAGGCTGATGCTGGGGGAGGCTGGAAGGAAAGAGGCTAATGCTGGTGGAGGCTGATGCTTGGGGAGGCTGATGCTGGGGGAGACTGGGAGCGGAAGGCTGATGCTGAGGGAGGCTGGGAGGAAGGAGGCTGGGAGGAAGGAGGCTGGGAGGAAGGAGGCTGGGAGGAAGGAGGCTGGGAGGAGAGAGGCTGAACCTGGGGAAGGCTGGGAAGGGGAGGCTGATGCTGGGGGAGGCTGGAAGGAGAGAGGCTGATGCTGGTGGAGGCTGATGCTTGGGGAGGCTGATGCTGGGGGAGACTGGGAGCGGAAGGCTGATGCTGAGGGAGGCTGGGAAGAAGGAGGCTGGGAGGAGAGAGGCTGATCCTCGGGAAGGCTGGGAAGGGGAGGCTGATGCTGAGGGAAGCTGGAAGGAGAGAGGCTGATGCTGGGGGAGGCTGATGCTGAGGGAGGCTGGGAGGGGAAAGCTGATGCTGGGGAAGGCTGGGAGGACGGAGGCTGGGAGGAGAGAGGCTGATCCTGGGGAAGGCTGGGAGAGGGAGGCTGATGCTGGAGGAGGCTGGAAGGAAAGAGGCTGATGCTGGCGGAGGCTGATGCTGGGGGAGGCTGGAAGGAGAGAGTCTGATGCTGGTGGAGGCTGATGCTTGGGGAGGCTGGGAGAGGGAGGCTGATGCTGAGGGAGGCTG